>NW_024081461.1:544320-574651 GCF_003009895.1 Hyaena hyaena | reverse complement strand
AAAAAAAAAAAGAAAAAGAAAAAGAAATAAATGTCTGCCATTTAAGCCACCCATTACTTTTTCTATTTTTTGTTTATAGCAGCCTGAGTAGGCTGAAACCAGGTCTGATCTCACAGAAGTTTAGAGATGGAATAAGCTTTTAATACAACTTACAGGAATGAATCGCCTTACTTTTCAGTAGGACTTTGCTGCTGCCCAGGCAGGCTTAGCCGAGGGTAATGAGCTCCACAACTGAGGCTAGACACAAGTTCTAGCTGCTAATTCAGTGCTCATGCTGTGTAACTGTGTTGTGAGGAACTCTGTGCTGTCGGGTGTAAGCATACAGGAGGAATGGGAACACTTTTCACCTGCTGTTTTTTTAATGGATTTTATAAAGCTTAACCACTAATGAATTGATTTCAGTATGTTACTCAGGACTTGTATTCGACACATTTTAGGCTTAAGAATATTCACATGGAACTATGGCAATTATATCTATATCCATTTGTCAATCAAACTGTATTATAATTTTATTCAAATAAGGTATTCAAATTATATAAATATTGTTTACAAATTTGTGTAGTTTGCAATGGCTGGAAACCATTTAGTAAATACATTTATATTTTGACAAAACTGTGAGAACTTATTATATAGTAGTGTACTAAGTGCTTGGGACACGTGATGAGTGAATCAGACACGCTGTGTGAGTAGTGATCAGTTCAGAGAGTCGACACAACCACACAGAAACACAGCCGATGGGAGGAGTATGAGATGCACCAGAGAAACTGGCCTGAAGATAGCAATTTATATCCTGAAAGAACTTATACTACCTAAAGTTAAAACATGTACAAATATTAGGGCGCCTGGGTGGCTCAGTCTGTTAAGTGTCTGACTTTGGCTCAGGTCATGGTCTCATGGGTCATCGGTTTAAGCCCTGTGTTGAGCTCTGCCCTGACAGCTCAGAGCCTGGAGCCAGCTTCGGATTCTGTGTCTCCCTCTCTCTCTGCCCCTCCCCCACTCACACTCTGTCTCTGTCTCTCTCTCTCACAAATAAGTAAACACTAAGATAGATATATACATATATTAATATTCACAACTTTTTGTCACATGATCATATATAGAATATATTTAAGAAGGCTGTCCTTTCTTTAAACCAGCTCTTCAAGGGGTGGCTCAATCGGTTAAGCGTCCGATTTTAGCTTAGGTCATGATCACATGGTTCTTGTGTTCAAGTCCCATGCCAGGCTCTGCTGGCAGCTCGGAGCCTGGTACCTGCTTCAGATTCTATGTCTCCATCTCACTCTGTACCACCCCTACTCATGCTCTGTCTCTCTCAAAAATAAACATTAAAAAAATTAGGGGCACCTGGGTGGCTCAGTCAGTTGAGCATCTGACTTTGACTCAGGTCATGATCTTGTGGTCCTTGAATTTGAGCCCTGCGTTGGGTTCTGTGCTGACAGCTCAGGACCCAAAGCCTGCTTTAGATTCTGTGTCACCTTCTCTTTCTGCCCCTCCCCCCCTCAAAAGTAAATAAATATTAAAAATTTAAAAAATATAGCTCTTCAAAATCAGTGAGGACCTTATTAGCATCGTCAGCATTGGAACACAGCTGATTTTCAGACTATTACATCTGACACTTATAAAATTCTCCAAAAAATTAGCACCATTTACAAGCATGGTTTCAGTTAATATCTATAATATTTCATCTTTTCTGCCAGGCCTACACTGCTTCGTAGTGTCTCCAATTTAATTTGCCTGCTGCATAAACTGTGCCTTATGTTTTAATTAATGCACAAAATGTTTACTCTCTCATTAATCAAAACATGTCAAACCACATGTTATTAACTAATGAAAGAAAGTCCCAATTGCCCTCAAATAGGTGACCTAGACATTTAGAGTTTCCTCTAAATCAAAGCTTTGTGAGTGTAAATGCAGCATCTCTCATTAAAGCTTTCTGGTGCTTTTCAAATGCCAGAATGAGACTCTCGTTTAGTTTTTAATACTTCCAAGGACCGCTGTGGTTCTAAATATGCATTCAAATTGAATACTTGGGGAATTTGTGCAAGACACTTCTCTTTCATTCATGTATTCATTCAGTGACTCTGTGTGTGTGTACGTGTGTACCTGTGTACTGGGAGGCAGAGGACATCCATTACAAAATAGAACAAATAAAAACCTTTTCCCATTACTTTTATGTGCTAGAGACTCAGAAATCAATAATGAAATAAGGAAGTATACAATGTAATTCAAAAATCGCCGATTACTTTGAAAATAGGTAAATACGATAAGGACCACAAGAATAGCTGTATGGAAAGCAGATGTTTTAGATAAGATGAGAGGCAGAAAATCAAGAGGGGAAGGTCATATGCAAATCTGAGGAAAAGGTGTTCCAGGCAGAGGGTGTAGTCAACCAGCATCTCTGAGAAAGGAACTAACTACTGTCCTAGTTAAACCCCGTTCTTCTACAGGGAAATCTTTGGGGAGAATGGTAAAAAGGAAGTTTGAAAGGATAAATAAAGACATGCATAAGTTCTCTTAGGATATGGTAAGAGCTCTGGGCTTTATTCTAAGTGGGAGAGGAGAGACTGCCAGGGAGAGAGTTTGAGGAACAGAGAGTGATGTCATCTTATTTATCTTTACAAAATATCTCTGTGGCTGCGTGTGGAATGCGCTGCAGATGATTCATAAATGGACTAAAACCAATTAGAAATTCATGCATTTTTCCAAGCTTAGAGTGACCTCAACAATGTCAGTGAGAATGTTGAAAAAATTGGTCATACTTGGGTGCATTTTGAAGTGAACCTCAGCAGGATTTGCTGATGGACCCCACGTGGGCTGTAGGGGGAAAGAAATCCAGAAAGGGCCTTTTAGATTCTAGATTTGAGGCAGGGGGTCCTGAAGGACCAGCAGTACCACTTATTGGGCTGGGGATAGAGCTGTGCAGGAGGGGAGGACTTGGCACTCTGCTTCTGGAATAATACATGATGATTACACATCAGAATACAACCCTGTGCTTGCCACTGGGGTTTAAGTCAACATTCAGGAGCCAGGATGTGACTGGAGACGTTCTGTCACAGATGTACAATAGCCTTGGTGGTTTTTTTTTTTTGTGTGTGTGTTGCTTTTGTTGTGTTTTGTTTTGCTTTGCTGGACAGAAGGAGCCTAGGTCACTTCTGCTATCTAGCTTCTTCCTGGGGGGGTAAAAACCTTTCACAGAATACATTGTTATGCAATGATACTAAGATGGAAGAAATGAGATAATCAAGAATCATGCATGTAAATTTAGGAAAGCCCTGTGAAGGGTCACATTTTATATGTGAAGAACACTTCTCATGTTTAGCACTGATATACATTTAATGGCATCTCTTCAAATGCAAACAAAAGAGTTCACCTTAGTTGAAAAGATTGAAAAATAAGGGTGATAGATATCAGGTAATACAGTACATGGAGGTTCCCGGGGAATCTGTCTGGACCACAAGAGTGCGCATCGAACCCGTCCAGAATGCTGACTCATCATTCTCCTGTTCTTGCCCAGTTTTCTGGGGGTGCCCCGTGCTGGGAACTGTAGCTGACCCGCTAGCCTGTGTGTGAACGTTTGAGAGATGGCAGCTGCCTATCGCCATGGAAACTCTGAGCTGGCCACCACCCAGTGTAAGGGTGATGGTCATGGGTGGCACAGGCATCGGACCTGCTTGATGGCTCTGGCGTCCAACCCATCTTTCCTCATTCTCCTGTTTGCTTCCAGCCTCTTGCCCAGCAGAATCTTATGTCTGGGCTTCGACTTAACTCTTTTCTGTCATCTTTCAACTTTCCTTTTTGGCTCTGGGAGTTCTCTGGTGTGATGGACATCAGCAGCAGACCTTCTTGAAGTGGCAGTGAGGGTACACCCCGGGGACAATCCCCTCCCATCTCCTTCAGTGGATGGTGCTCACAGGCATGCTGTGTGCTCCTCACCAAGTCCCCGGTGCTGTTGACCCAAACACCCCCTTTTGCTGGCTTTTTCTCCTTTTCCATTGCATTCTCCTCCATCCTTCCCTTCTGGCCCCAAAGCTCAGGTCCCAAAGAAATCACATGCATACCCATCTGTGAGCAAGGCTCTGCTATTGGAAAGCCCCTAGCCCATCTGTCTGTCTGTCTATCTCATGCATGCACTCGTGCACACACACACACACACACACACACACACCCCTCACATGGAGCCATACCTCTAAAAGAAGCATTCTTTAAATGATTCTTTCCCTATTTATGCTGCGCCCTGATACTTTTTGTTCTCTGTGAACTCCTTCTATTCCTAAACATTTAATATGCTCTGTTCTGTTTCATGACTCAAAGCTGCTGAAACACATGGAATTTATTGTGCTACATGCTATTGAATCATCACCTTTCGTTTGTAAAACATCTAAGTGATACCAAACCAACTTATCCACTCAGTCAGTTGCATCAAAATCGTCTAATGTTTCCATGACAATTAGGCTTTTTTGTTTATTTGTTTGTTTTTAAGGGTAAGGACCCTGTCTTTTCCTTAACATCACTGGTACCTCACACCAAGTAAACAGTTATTGAACACTTACTGTGTTCTGGGAGCTTTATACGTACTCTGATGTAATCCCTTCCTCAAGGTCTTGGTGAGGACACGGTTTCCCCTCTCCTCCTCCTTGTTGCAAGGATTGTGCACAGAGAGGCAAGACGTTTGCCAACAATCACACAACTTGTGGCTGTGTGTTAAATGAGCACGTCATGGTGACAGAATATTCTGACAAGACATATCTACCATTAGGCTAGACACAATTTAAGTAAGAATGATTGAGGGGCACTCGGGTGGCTCAGTCAGTTAAACATCGGAGTTCAGCTCAGGTCATGATGTCACACTTCATGGGTTCAAGCCCTGCGTCGGGCTCTGTGCTGATAGCTCAGAACCTGAAGCTGCTTCAGATTCTGTGTATCCCTCTCTCTCTGTCTCTCTCCCAAAAATAAATAAATAAACATTAAAAATATTTTAAAAATATATATGTATAAAAGAATTACTGACCACGAGGCCTGATCTTTCCAGGAGTGCCCAGATTAAGTTCAGAGCAGTGATTCCTAGAAAACCCTTTCCTTGGTGGCTCCAGGTTAGAGCTGGCCAAACAGCAACTTCTCCAAAAGAGTTGGAAAGTGGAATTCAAACAGCAATCCCTGTTCTCTGAAAGTTGCCATGCATAGATTGCATGGGCAACAGAAGCTCTGGATTCCAGAGTGCTCAATTACTCATTCAAGCTCCCTCTGTGCCCAGCTCCTCACCCCAATGGGAGCCTAGGCCTCAGCACCAGGTGCTGGACTCCAACCCCAAAGCTTCCCCCCACCCCCACAGCTCTGTGGGTGTGGCCTGGTGTGTTGCCTCCTCATTCACTGGCTAGGGTGCCTCTCTTAATCCAGCTCCTCCTTTGAGATGTTCTCTTTTGCGGCTCTTCCCATAATTGAATAGGATCTAATTCCTATACTAAATCACATATCCTGTTATTCATAGTGGTTATGCTTCTCTGATTTAACTCTGAGTAATATACCTGTCAATGTATATTTACGCAAGAAAAAGTGAAGGTCTTAATCTTGTCCTCACAGAAAATATTTTTCATTTGGAAAATATATTTATGAAGTGAAGCAATCATTTGGGGAAAAAAACAAAATGCAGGAACATACATTTCTGTATGTATGTCCCAGCTACCATGTGGGGAGGGTATCACATGTTTCTCGCATTCTATGAATATTTCTGCATAAGTGCTTTTAAGTACTCCTGTTGGTCAGTGATAAAGGAAAAGTTCACACCGAATAAGAGAAGTGACTCTCTACTACTGTTACTGAAAAGCTCCAAAACTGTAGTCCCTGGGAATCTGAAAATACCAGCCTATTGTAAGCACCAGTGGTGGGGTTGTGTGGTGACAGGTGGTAGCTATACTGATGGCGAGCACAGCACAGTGTCTCCACTTGTACAGTCGCGGTGTTTTACAGCTGAAACTCGCGTGACAATGTATGTCAACTATGTTCAAATGAAAACACAAGGAAAAGAAACAACCCTCAACTTGTCTCAGACAAAATTGAGTCAGTAAATGGGTGTTATGCATCATATTTGAGGTTTATGTGGATCTGATATAGGCAGGACTTCATCGAGAGCTATTTTATAATACTGTGTAGCAACATAACTCCTTGTTTGAAATGATATGTTAAAAATAATAAAACCAAGTAGATCACTGATGAGACTTGAAATTCCATCCTTACAGATGCAAAATAATATAAATTAGGATCACAATAGTAACTAAAAATTGCAATAATTACACTAAGCATAAACAGATATATGCCAGTGCTACATATATATACACTTACATATATGTGTTTATATATATATTATATATTTATTCATTTTTGTGTATCAAATATTTACCACAGTGGAAATTATCTTGCACTTGTGTTGTCTTCCTGTTATTGGATACAGACACGAGAGGAGGACACGCACCCAAATAGAAGTACAAAAAACGTTTCCATTATATGGTTGTTTTGATACATATCAGCAAATGCAGGTGTTTTCACAAGTGCAGGGCTGATGCCCCCTGGAGTTTCCAAGGTCAAGGAAGAGTGGGACACTCCCGTGATGACAGCTTTCCTTCCACAGTCGCGTTCCACCAGACGTGACTTAGTTCTTCTTGGAATAAAAAGTGAGTAATTTGTCATCTGCTATCAGTTTTCTCCATTGCCAACCCAAGGAAGATATTTTCATCTTCTGCAAATAACTAAACTAAAACTACACATTCTTATACTTTGTGATTGTGAAAATAGCTTCCATTCTGCAGTTTGTTTTTGGTTTTGATCTAAAAGTGATGGTTTGGTGATCAAAAAGAGTGAAATCTCACCATTTAGCAATGTGGATGGAACTGGACGGATTTATGCTAGGTTAAATAAGTCAGTCAGAGAAAGGCATATATCATATGATTTCACTCATATGTGAAATTTAAGAAACACAACACATGAAATAGGAGAAGGGAAGGAAAAGTAATATCAAAACAGGGAGGGAGACAAACCATAAAAGACTCTTAAATACAGAGAACAAACTGAGGGGTTATGGAGGAGTGTTGGGTAGGTAGGGATGGTCTAGATGGGTGATGGACCCTAAGGAGGGTACTTGGATGAGCTTACTTGGTATGAGCACTGGGTGATACATGTAAGTGATGAGTCACTAAATTCTACTCCTGAAACCATTATTATACTGAATGTTAATTAACTTGGATTTAAGTAAGAATTTAAAAATCGTTAAAAAGTAATACTAAAATAAAAGCAAAGATAAACTCCGTTAAAAAATGAAAGTGATGGTGTGGGCACAGTGGGGGAAGCTCTGAAGGTGTTTTCTGAATGTCAGGGTCCTGACCATTGAGCCCTAGACTGAAGCTGGGGAGCTCACCCAAGTCAGCGAGAGCCTCAAGCCAAGCTTGCTGCTGCCCAGTAGGACAGGGTAGAAGTCACCGCTGCCCCATCATCCTCTGGGCTCACACAGCAGTCAGAACAGTGCCCTGCCTTCTGGGGCATGGGCTGATCTCCAGGCCTCTCGTCCACAAATGCTGAGAACCTTGGGAGCAAGCCAAAGTGCAGGCTCTCTCTCTTCCAGGACCAAACCTGAAAATTGCTGAACAGATAGCATTCCCCTTATGTATGCCATTCGGTTCCACTAAAGCACATAGAAGTATTCTAGTGATATGGTCCTTGCTTAACAGGAGCATGAATCACCCATCCCCAAACCAGTATTCATGTGAACCCTTCTAACCCAAGACCAACGGCTATGCTTAAATCTAGCAGAGAATGTTCCAGCACCAGGCTGTTTAGTTTTCAATGAGAAAAAAAATAATTGCAGGTAGAGCTCATTTTGCAGCATTAAATCTTTTCCCATTTTCTCTGAGCTTTGATACACTTTGTGCTCACTTTTGAAAAACATAAATGCCTCCTTATATGAACCTGCATCAGGACATGTATGTGTCCTGTAAAATAAACAGATCTGCTTTTCCCACTTCTCATCTTAATAAAAAGATAGCAACTACCCCTTTGCTACCCATTCTCTAGGTCATTGTCATGCAAGGTATCTTTCCTTATACTTCCTAAGGTGCACTTACAAGTTAATAAATGGGTGTGGGGTTAGTAATGAAAGGACCTACCATGCTTGCATGTAGTTTCCTCTCTTCTCTATGATTTTATATTTAGGTGTAACTCTCTTGAGCTTTTCAGTTGCCTTGAAAGGTGGTGAATTCGATTCCATAAATCTTCATCAAGCTAAAATTGCCTGAAAATGTAATTAAAGCAGTCAGAAAATGGCTGCCTCCAAAAGATGTCTTTGTATCATAGGAACGGTAGTAAGTGGTCTATTGTTTGGTCTCAAACATTCCCCCAAAGATAAATTACAATATTTTGTGAGCCATCTTTTTAATTACAGGGCCATCATTAATCACCTAGCAAACAACAGCTACTGACAACTTAATAAAAATGCCTAATAGAAATTATTAAATCACTGTATCCTCCTTTTTTGTTTTTAATGTGAACTCTGGTAGTTTCCCAAGACAGCTGAACATCCCTGAACAAAAGAATTTTAATATTTCAAATTCTTGTAACTCTATTAACTGTGACCCGCTTACCAGTGATCCACGTACATGCACATTAGCAGGACCAGTGCCTCTTCTCCAGACTCTGGACAGCTGTGTGTTTTGTAGCCTCTGCCACTAAAAACGGTTTCCCTTTTGCCGCTGCGTGGGCTTTTCTTTTTCCTTAGGAAACTCTTGCCCACCCCTTCCCCAGCGCAGGAAAGGATGGTACTAGATTATCTGTAGAATCTATGCGCGTTTAATCCTCTACCCTGAAAATTGTTTGTATTTCTGTCTCCTTAGGTAAAATATGAGTCGACTGACCACACTTTTGTTACTTTACTGTCTTAATATTTGCTCAGGTTGACTTGAGGGCGAGGAGTTAGGTCTCACAGTGTGAAGTCACTTCCTGAGGGGCTGGGACTAGATCAGCTCCAGGACCAGGCAGCCCCGCTTGGGTGCCGGAGCCCCTGTCAGAACTCCGTAGCCACAGGGGCCCACAGTAGCCTCTCTGGTCAGCGATGCGCAGTGTGGGCCGTCAGGCATCAGAGCAGTCCTGTCCCTGTGCCCTGGCTCCACAGGGGCAGGTCGCTGGAGCTCCTGTGCCCTATGAGTCTCTTGAATCAGTTTCCTCTGTTATGATAACCTGTAACTGGGACGGGAAAGCTTTCAGCGAGTTCTGCGAGTCCTTCTAGTGAGTTCGACCTGAGAGCGGTTGTGTGAACTTGCAGGGCTTGAATTCCTGCGGGTGCTCTTCTGACTCATCAGCTAGCTCTGTCCTCGCAGTTGTGGGTTGCACATTTCACTTTCTCGTGGCCCTTCTCTCTCCGGGGATCTGTTGATTAGTCTCCCCACTTCCTGGTTGTTTGCTTGACCCACGATGCTTACTGACTAAGGGACTGACATAAGGGAAGTGGTTGGGGACTGTGTTGTGTGCCGCGGAGAGAAGATGGAACAGACAGATGAAAGATGCTAATGACTGGTTTTTCACAAACTAGCTTAGAAAGAAAATCAGGGAATATGCAATGCAGAAACTCCGAAATTGCATGAGAAGGGATATTTTCTTCAGTAACCAGTAGACAGAAGAAATTATTTGAATTCCATTCTATTTGGAAAGCACAAGTTAGAGCCACGTAGGATGTGCCCCCAGGAAGTGCTGGTCCACGGTGATTTAGACAAAGCACACAAATGACTCCATCTTCCAGGTTCAGAATTCCAAGTTTCAAGTTCACCAACCAGTAAAGAGTGTGTAAAAGGGAGTGAAAATGCCCAATAAGGATGATGTAAGAAATTTTCTTTGATATTTATAAAGAAAGGAATAACAAAGATAAAACTAGTACTGGAAAGTGGAGGGAAATCTCTCTGAGGAAAAAAAAATAAGTGAAACAAGTCTTTACATCTAGAACAAAGACTTGAAGGAGTGGCCCTCCTTCAATTACTCTGTGGGATGCCTTTGCCAAGGAAGGACTCGTATCTCCTGTATCACTTAGCCGTCTTGTCTTTATGTACATAGAGCATCAGAGTGTGTACAACAGCCTAGATGCTTTTGAAAGTTAGAAAGACGTAATCGGTTCCCATTCAGACCCAATCTCTCCACATGTAGCCGATGATGTCTAATTGTTGACAAGCCATCATTTCACTGGTAGCTCTTCTTGTTCCCGGGAGTGAAGCGGAGAGCCACATCCTTCCCGATGTGCCAGTCACATTCCGGGCTGGAGGCTTGTTCTCTGCTTTCCGTGGGTTTTAACTAGACCCACACTCAGCATCTGTAAGCCCCTCTCTTTTTGCTTCCTCCTAGCAAATATAAAATAAACCTGAAAAGAAATGAGTTCATTATGCAGGCTTCTCGGAAATGAAAAGAACAGCAATACTGCTCAGGCAGAGGTTGATTTTATAGCTCAGAGCGTTTCTTTTACTGTTTCTCTCGATTTCCTCTGGAGTCCTCGTGTATGAATTTGCCCAAGTTCTCCAGTCTAAGTCAACTCCCTGGTAAACTTGTAAGAAGGTCTGATTGCACCTGTGAAAATTTCTCCCGCAAGCGAAGATTATATGCTTGGCGTTGACATCCTAACTACTTTCTGTTAGGGGACTTACCTTGAGATTTTGCAGAACACCAATTCACTGCTAAGGGCTCCTGCAGAAGCTTGTCTTGTGGCAAAAGTGGCTATAATTGCATCCTTGAAAAATGACTCATTCTTGACTTGTGTGTGTGTAAGTAGGAAAGGAAATGGGGGCTTCACACTTATGTTATATTCGCCTAAAACCTCATTGAACCACATCCTCATTTTGCTTAAACAATTCCTAAAGTTAAAACAGGAACTTTTTTTTAAGTTTATTTATTTTTAGGGAGAGAGAGAGAGAGATAATGAGGGAGGGGTAGAGAGAGAGGGAGATAGAGAATCCCAAGCGGCAGAGCCTGAAGCTGGGCTGGAACTCACAAACTGTGAGATCAGCTGAAATCAAAAGTTAGATGCTTAACAGACTGAGCCACCTAGGTTCCCCCAAAAGGAATCATTTTAAAACCCAGTGTACTAGAGGTATAGTTATATCAAATGGTATTAAAAGCCACACTGTAATCATTTTATTGCTGTGAAATAAAAGTCAATACTTTTAGAACTGATCTAGCATCAGAAAAGTAATATTACTTGATAGATACAAATATCTACTGGTAGGAGTGATGAAAAGTTTATAAATGATGGGAGATATTATCCCCAACTCTAAGGAAAATGAAACATTATTGGAATTAGACCTAAAAACAGTACCGGAAGCCAAGTGGTCAGGAGCAGTGGTAATGACAATAGCACGTACGGTATGTCCTCGTTGCATCATCTGTTATCTAAAGTATCAGCCATACTTTATGAAAGAGTCACCTGAGCTAGAAGGAGTTAACGTTCTCAGCTTGTGTTGCTGGTTGACCGCAGGCTGAGACTTAAGCAGCAGTCTGGCTCAAGGCCCTGTTCTGTGTCTGGGAATTGCAGGACAGTAAAATCCTTGGTGTTGGAAAGCCAGAACAGAAGAGAAGGAAGAACATAACTTTTGTGTGAAGGAAACCTAATTCCGAGTCTTGGTTTTCACTGATTTTAACTGTGTGCCTTCAACTCACAGCACCTTAGTTCCACCATTCATAAAATCTTAACAGCTAACATTTCCTAAACACTTACTGGCACTGTTTTAAGTGATTTATATGTGTTATCACATCTCATAGCTTTTAATGAGACCTTGAGATAGACGTGATTATTTCTTTTCCGTTTTACAGCTGGTGAGGAAAGGAGGTCTTGAGAGATCAGATGATTTGCCTGAGGCTGTGTGACTGGTTGTCCCCTCCCCACAGAGAGTGTGTCTCTTCGCTCTACTCTCCTAATTACTATACTGTGAAGCCCTAGTACACTACAGACATGCAGGACAGTAGTGTTATCTTTGTTGTTATTTTGTATTGCACCGCACATGATTATATGTTTACATACGGAAATGCGGGATATCAGTGTAGGTGGGGTGACCTGCATGGGAGAGAAGAGAGCTGAGTCAGCCCCACACCAACCCACTATGCATTGAACCCTGTGACACAGCCCTCGACTAACTTGAAGATGCTCACAGTTCCAGATTCACCCTAGCTACACACTGTGGCCACCACAGCCACCTGCTGATCAGGGACACCTGCAGTCGGAGATGAAAGGGACCTGCCTGAGTATTCAATACAAGGGATGTGTTACTGGAATGTACTGGGAGCCTCTTCATGGTCTCCTCGATGCTCCTCGAGAGTAGGGTGATAAGTGACATCCAGACACATGTTGGGGGTGGAAGGACTTGGGGTAAGTGGAAAATGAAAAAAGTATTTATCCTCAAAAAATTTATCTCTTTCCTTTGTCTATGGCTGGGAAGAGAAAAATAGTTTACAAAATCATATTTAAATTATTAACTGTGCAGTGTGTGTGTGTCTGTGTGTGTATTGATTTAGATTTGTGTCTGATTTGTTTTAGAGGAATATTTTGCCTTACTCGCTGGGACACAAATTTTCAGAGTCCCTTGTTACCCTTTTTAAGAAGCGTGACTAGCTGAGGCCATTATTCTGTGAGGAAGCTGGGTCACGCAGAGAGGTCACAGTCATGTGCACTGGTTGACAGAAGACAAGCGCCGTTAACCTCCAGACATGTGAGTGAGGGAGCCCCCAGATCATATAGCCTCCTAGCTAGCGAGTCACTCTGAGCAGAGCAGTTTTCTCTGCTGACATCCGAGCATCACAGAATGAAGTGCGGGTCCTGTCTGCATCCCTGACCCGCAGAATCTGTTAGCCACCGAGATGGGGCTTCATTTGTCATGTAGCAATAGTAGCTGTAGTAGGTAGTTAGGCAGCGCCGGAGATGACACGTAACCGTGACTAGCCAACTTGGGGACTTCCACATACACAGTCCTGAGGTAGAAATCTCAAAGACGCAGATTGCTTGCTGGACGTAAATGTGGTATTTTTGCAGAACTCAACTAGGGTTAATTAAACACAAGAAAAAGAACATTTTAGCAATCTGTAGTCCTTCTTAAACCTTTACCAATTACAGACTATTCAAATTACAGATAATCATAGGGGAGATCAAGCAATTGAAACATTCTTTCAGTTACAGTGGAAATAAGGGTTCATCTTTCCATATTCACTGCCTTAGAATTGTCAGGCATCAAGTATTAAATTCAACACATCCTATACATGGAACTCAGCTTCCACTTAGAAAATGCAATGAATCTCTTGAACTAAGATGTTTCTACTATCAATCATGGCTTACCCGTGCTAACAGTGTCATAATACTTGAGCAAGCATTTGTCGGACTCTTACCTTGTCTGACCACAGTGTTAATGAAATGATATGCTTCTATCATCACCTTTCAATAGATAACACTTTCCTACCTGAAATGTGTAGCTAATTTATATTGTTTGCAAAATTCAGAATTCAAAACTACATGGTTTACCTTCGGAGAATTACTGAACCTTTGCAAAATCAAAACATGTTGCTACATTTCACCCCAAATCAATGTAGGAAAATCCCAGTGCTATGTATATGGACAAATTTAAGAACCATCTACAACTAAAAGTGAATAATTGTAACAGGAGATAAAGGTTTATTGATTCTTCTCTGTTACAATAAATCATAGTTAGTGTCCATTTACGTTTCTTCCCAAACAAAAAGAACCATTGCAGTAAGGAGCTACATTCAGTTGTGAAATATGGCAGATTATTTTACTTTCCACTACCTCTTTCGGGTGGTTGAGCTTTCATAGGAAGACCTGTGAACTTGAAGTTGGTAGGTCTCATTGTGTCCCTGATGCTGCTGAAAAAATCTCAGGAAAGATACATGAGCTCTTTGAGCTTGAATTGTCTTCATAATGAGATTAGAACTGTCATCAGTTGTCATGTAGTTTAAATAAAATGTTTGACATTGCATCACATCTGGCCTTTGGAAAGAACTTAAAAAAAAAAAAAGCCTACAATTAATTTCTTACCATGACATGTAAATCTGACCATAGACGGAAATTCTGGGGAAGTATCATATGGGCTGGTGGATTCCACTGGGTTCACTGGACCCATTGTACCATGGAGCCCAGCTGGGAGAGGATGTGGGTTTGAAATGGAGCTCACACACCCCTCATGAGGCTCCTCTGCCTGGAGTTCCTTCTGCCAGAGGCGTTTTTACCTTCTGCTAATTCCTAGACAGGCAACATAAAGGCCAGCTTTGACAGGAGTCCTGTCTATCACAAGCTAATATCTCAATTGCAGATTCACAGCATTTCTCCATGAAAAATTTCTTTAGCTTAAGATACTGTCTATCCAAAATAATTTGTTTAAAAAAATATTTTAGGGGCACCTGGGTGGCTCAGTCAGTTGAGCGGCCGACTTCAGCTCAGGTCATGATCTCACAATTCGTGGCTTCGAGTCCCACGTCGGGATCTGTGCTGATAACTCAGAGCCTGGAGCCTGTTCAGATTCTGTGTCTCCCTCTCTTTCTGACCATCTGCTGCTAACTCTGTCTCTCATCTCTCTCTCAGGAATAAATAAAAAATAAATAAAAACATTAAAAAAATTTTTAATGTCTATTTTTGAGAGACAGAGCATGAGAAGGGGAGGGGCAGAGAGAGGGAAACACAGAATCTGAAGCAGGCTCTAGGCTCTGAGCTGTCAGCACAGAGCCCGATGTGGGGCTCGAACTCACAAGCTGTGAGATCATGACCTGAGCTGAGGTTGGACACTTAACTGACTGAGCCGTTCAGGCACCCCTAGAATAATTCCGTTTAAAACAATTGAGCACATGCTCCTCAAAAATAAAGTCAGAATCTAACTACTGCCTCCCCTACTGCCGTAAAATAACTAATTAGAAAAGGTGCTATACTACTTGATATATACATAATTTTAAAACACAAATTAATCTTAGAAATCATTTTCAGAACAGGAAATAGCACTTCAAGAACTGCCACTCTAAGTGCTAAATATTAATAAATTCACCTTTGCTATTCTGATTGATATTAACTCAGATATTTATAAGCCAACCTTTTTTCCTTCCTAAACCCATTCTAATACTCCCTATGTGGCCTCCTTAGCAATCAAGTCTCCTGTCTGTGTTTGATGGTGTACTTTGATATTTATAATATTTGTCCCCCCTGGTTTTGAACCTGTTTTGACATTACGTTCCAACTCCGTGTGTGGATTATGTCTTCATACTTCTTGCTCCATTTGTCTGTGCCCTGAGTGTATCTGAAGTGGTTTTGCTTTTTATCTACTTCTGAAACTGTTGCATGCTGAGCTGTGGCTTTCATACTGTCATCAATGAATTGATAACTAAATATGATTATAGAGACTCCTCATTCTTGGGAGTGACAGGATTTTTATTTTAAGACATATAAATGGATACAAATAGAATTAAATGAATTTATTGTGCAGAGTTGCAGATTGGCCCGTGCAAACATGATACCACTTAAAAATGTATTGGATAAAACCATACTTAGTGGCAATCTTTATCTACCCACTTTCTTATTTTTTATTGTATCTGGGGAATAACACAATTTCATTTATTCCTCTGTTGGTATGGCAGAATTAATACATATACAGTCCGAGTTTGAGCTTCAGTTCCTTTATGAATCTTGAGAGACTCATTAAAGCTTGCCAGCCATAGGGGGTCTTACATAGTAATGATGGCAGTAGTTTCCTTTCACATGGTGGCATTTTCTGAAAAACAAAATCCAAAATGTTACAAATATGTCTACATAATGATTGTACCTGCTTGTGAAATAAATTCCCAGTTTAAGCCGAGCAACCTATCATTTCTAATGTTGCATTCTCTAATCCTGCCATTTGTCTTTTAGCATATGTTTGATGGTTTTTAGGTGGGGTTTTACACCTATTCTCATGATCTGTGCCTTTTATGTGGAATATTAGAGGCATTTACATTTAATATAGGTTTGTTTAATTCTATCATGTTTCCTCATTATTCCATCATATAACTGTCTCCCTTTCCTCCTGCTTTTCCTATCTTTTTAGGATCAATTGAATACTTTAATATTCTATTTTAGTTCCTCTATTGGCTTATTGTATGTATTTTTATGGTTTCCTAATGATTTAAAATTTATACCTTTAGGGGCACCTGAGTGGCTCAGTCGGTTAAGTGTTCCAGTTTTGATTTTGGCTCAGGTCATGGTCTCATGGTTTGTAAGCTCAAGCCCTGAGTCAAGCTCTACACTGACAACACAGAGCCTGCTTGGGATTCTCCCTCTCCCTCCTCTCTGCTGTGCCCCACTCTCTCTCTCAAAGTAAATTAAATCAACCAATCAATCAATAATGCACATCTCTTATGGTAATCTTCATTAAAAAATTATAACACTTTTCAAATTCCACAAAAAAAATTAAAAAGGACTTCAAAAATAGTGTCCTTCTAGTTTCCCTTCCTCATACTTTGGGTATTTTGTCATGAGTTTGACTTATGCATGTTACCAAACCCCAAATTATTGAGTATATTTAAAAGAAATTAAAAACAAAACCACAACGTATACTTACACATATAATTACTACATCTGGTTCTATTCATTCTTCTGTATATATCAGAATTTTTTATATCATTTTCTGTAGCCTATAAAACTTCTGTTCACATTCTTTATAAGTGAAAAACACTGTTGACACATTTTCTCAGCTATAGATTGAAAATCGTGCTTATTTTGCCTTCATTGTTAAATATTTTAAAAACAAACACAACCTTCTAGGTTTCCATTCTTCCCTGGCTCTTTAAAGACATCATTCTATTGCTTTCTGACCCCCACACTTTATGTTTTTTGCATTGTTGTTTTAAGATTGTAATGTTAAGTAATCTCTATACCCAACATGGGGCCCAAACTAAACCCTGAGACCAAGAGTCACATGCTCTACCGACTGAGCCAGCCAGGAACTGCATTCATCCATGGTTTCTGACAATTTAATTTTGAATTACTTTTATGTAGTTTTCTTTTTGTTTATCTTGCTTTAATTTCATTAATTTTCTTGTAAACTGGGGTTTTAGAGTTTTCCTTGCATTTGCATAATTGTAGTCATTGTTTCCTCCAGTGTTACTTCTCCTTAATCTCTATCTTGTCCTGTTCTGTCACTACATTTATATGCATGTTAAACCATTTGATATGATCTCATGGATCATTTCTGATATTGGATCATATCTGAATTGATCTATAATTTTCCCTTTATGTTGCTCAGAATCTTTTTGTTGTCCCCATTTTCTACAATAGAAAAGCTTCAGCCGAGTGGAAGGTAATACTGTGGATGAAGAGCTTGAACAGAACATTTACAAAATAATGAATATACTAGAAATGCAATGAACAAGGAATACATGAATTAAAAGTCAGGTGTAGGAATATCAATTCCTAAAAGGTAGAAAACAGGAAAAAGAGAAATAGAACATGTCTGAGTCTCAGAAAAATAGAAACAAAAGTAATTCTTTAAGGCTGGATGAAGGGTATATGGTTATTCCTTTGAAGCTGTTCTCTGGCACAAAACGTGTCCTCTGTTCCTTTATGCCATTTTTGACACAAGTTGCAAGCATCCAAATTATGTTATTATTTATTATTCAAATTTTCAATATTTGTAAAGTCCTTTATTTTCCAAAATAAGCTGATGTTTCTTCAGTCTTCCTGTGATAGGTCACACATTCTTACTTTTGCCTTTTACAAAATTCATCCTTTAAGTACTGGTGAGCCTTCCTTAATACATCCAGCCAATACTTAGCAGACCTGTCAGCTATTTCTTCCCTTGAAAACACCTTTCTAGAGTTTTCTGTGGCAATTATTTGGAAACTGATTGTCCTCCTCACTCCACTAGTATTAGCTGTTAGTATCTGCACTTAATAACCCTCTTCTGTCTTGACTTTTGTCTATAAGCACTTTGACAGAAGCGTGTATCACCTCTCCCTCTCTCTCTTTTTCAAATTGTCAGACTTCTTAAGTTTTTGCCTTCATGGTCAACTTTCTTTTGGGGGGGGGATTTTCCATTTATTTCTAATTTATAAACGATGTTTTAAAATAAAAAGTTTTGGGGCACCTAGGTAGCTCAGTGGGTGAAGCGTCCCACTTCAGCTCAGGTCATGATCTCGCTGTTCATGAGCTCAAGCCCCACATTGGGCTCTGTGGTGACAGCTCAGAGCCTGGAGCCTGCTTCAGATTCTGTGTCTCCCTCTCTCTCTGCCCCTCCCCCATTCACTCTTTGTCTCTTTCCATCTCTCTCAAAAAAAAATGAATGAACATTAAAAAATAGTAAAAATAAAAAAGCACATATACTTAAGGTATACAACATGATAATTTGACATATATATACATGGTGAAAAATATTCCTACAGCCAAGCTAATTAACATATCTGTCTCCTTGCATAGGTACCATTTGTGTGTGTGTGTGTGTGTGTGTGTGTGTATGTGTGTGTGTGTAGAGTACCTGTAATCTAGTCTCTTAGCAAATTTCTAGTATTCAATGCAATATTATTAACTGTAGTCACTAGGCTGTACATTAGGTCTGTAAACTCATTTATCTTACCTCATTATACCTCTGTGCCCTTGGACCAACATCTCCTCATTTCTCCCTCCCCAACCCTGGGGCCCTCTACCCTCTGATACAGTAACAGAGTTTGACTTTTTCAGATTCTGCATACAAGTGAGATCCTGTAGTATTTTTCTTTCTCTGTCTGGCTTATGTCACTTAGGATAATGTTCTCCAGGTTCATTCATGTTGCAATGGCAAGTTCCCCCCCCACCCCCCCGCTTCAGGGTTAAATAATATTCTGTTGTGTGTATATACTACACACCACAATTTCTTCCTGCCTTCCTGCCTTGATGGACACTGAGGTTGTTTCCATATTTGACTGTTGTAAATAATGCTATAATAAACATGGGAGTGTAGATATTTCTTCAAGACACTGATTTCATTTCCTCTGGGTATATACCCAGAAGAAGGATTGCTGGGTCATAGAGTAGTTCTAGTTTTAGTTTTTTGAGGGTACTTACACTGTTTCTCATAGTGGCTGCACCAGTTTACATTCCCACCAAAAGTAGGCAAAAATTCTCTTTCCTCCACATCCTTGCCAGCATTCATGATTTCTTAACTTGTTGGTAATAGCCCTCCTCACAAGTGTGAGATGCTCCTTCCCTGTGGTTCTGATTTGTGTTTCCCTGATGATTAATGATATGAAGCAGCTTTCTCTACACCTGTTGGACATTCATATGTTGCCTTTGGAAAAATGTTTATTCAGTCCTTTGCTCACTCTGCAATCAGGTTGGTTGTTTTTTGTTGTTGAATTGTAGGATTTCCTTATATATTTTGGATACTAACTCACCAATTGGTATTTCATCAGGAGCTGTTATCTGTTGAGCCTTTCTTTTGTGCTGAAAACATTATACAGTTCAATAGATGAGTAAATGCTTATTGAATGAATCCCCTATTAATTACTTCATCCCTACATTGAAAACCAGTTGCGGTATGCAGTAGTCAATGGATAGTTTCCTTGAAAGAGAAAGAGCATGTTAATTAACAACCTTTGTTTCTTGAAGGGTCAGAGAGAGAAAGACTGTATAGTTAACATAGTGGGCCCTGGTCTGAGTAGGTAACTCTATTTTCTGGGAGCACCCACAGTCACCTACCTCTAGAACATGTCTGCAAACTTCCTGAATGAAATCAATCTCACAGTCACAAGGTAGAAAATAAACATTAAATTGTGATAAACATTTATATCACTATTTTCATCAGTTATAGAAAGGCCAAAATTTAATCGTTCTTGAAACATCAGCTTTTTAAAAATTTTAGACATCAGGTCGCTCCAGCAGAATATTGAAAATAAGTTATAAAGACCAAAACAAAGAACATTTGAGACCAAGTATAGGGGACACTTTATAGTTCCTCAGTATAATTCACAATTCCTGTACCATGACTACTGTTTTTTAATTGATATATGATTTCCAAGAAAATATTTAATTAGAGTAGAAATAGAACTATTTAAAAACTTGGGAATTATTTGAACGAGTCATAGAGCACTCAGGCATTTGCTAACAAATAGCAAACTGGTGGGGAGGCATGTTTTACCAGGAGGCCTGTTTACCTTGAACTCTAGTAATGGAGTTGCTCTCTCTCATAGGTGTCTGTGTCTATGGTGTGCTTAGGACAGCTGGGAGCCTTCTCTCCAGAAGTAATTGAAACTAAAAGTCTGCTCTGAGGCTCCTAACCTCCCTAATCTCTCAGACCAAAACATTTGTTGAAGCTACACAAAAACTGGAATTGGCAATATCAGATTCAGTGGCTGGTGTTGGGCACAACATTATTACCTAATTTGCAAAAGAAACCTTATCTTCTCTACCTGCGCTCACCTTCATTCTGAAATATACAAATTACCTTATTTCTATAAGGTAGTGTAAGGGTCAGTAAGAATTTTACCTGTTCTGAGCTCTTTGTCCAGAACTGAAGGGAGAATGTGATTTTCTGACACTCCACAGAGGCTTTAGATGCAGCCTCAATTTGGTTGAGGTGATCTTAGACTTTGATTCTCCATCACAAGGATGTGATCGTATTTTGTATGCTTTGAAAGGTACAAGCTGAAATAAATAAGTCAGCGCAAAAACTCCTCTGTGACATCCAGTGGCACACACACAGAAAAGCAGGGGTGTCCCCATGCCTGTGCCTGGAGATGTACTGAACCTGAGTTCACTTCCAGGGCATGGCCTGGCCGTTGTCCTCATTGCTGATATTGGCATGGCGTGCTGTGCTGAGCTACCAGAGCTGCTCCTCCCTATACTACATCGTCCCAGATTAGATGAAAATGTTTTAATGCTTTTTCTAATCCATTTTCTAATGCTTTTGAAATTCAAGTCAGAAATTGGGGGTGGGATGTCTAATTATCTTGTTAGATCCTCCAGAATTAGAATGGCTTGTGATCGACTCCTGGTCTCATTCAATGCCTCTTTCAACCCTGTTCTCTAAATCTGTTACACTCAAATCCTACAACTTGTGTGCATATATCTTTTACATATCTAATTATATCATTTCCCTATAAAATATATGGGATATTCAGTAAATAGAAATTATTTTTGAAGGCCAATATCATGGATATAGGAGACATCAGACAGGGTACAACTAATTGTTGTTGTTGTTTTCCAATTTGGCTTAGATTACTAATCCTGGAAATACTCTGCTTATCTGTTCAACTTAAAAATAAAAAAAAATAAAGACATTTTTAAATTTAGTATTAGCAAATAATTTAAATTCCTCCTCCTAGTAAGAGTCAGTTTTCAAGCATATAATCTCGCTTGTAGTTCTAACATTTCCCACCCAGTGGATGGTGCCAGAGGAGAATGCTAGTTCCACTTACCAGCTCTCGGGCACAGGCCAGAGTCAAAGCTGTCTTTTAAGATTATTTACAAACAGACGAATCTGGACCCAACTGTAATGTAATTAAAGCTTTCCTTCCAGTTCCATCCAACTTCTTTAGCATGCATCCCCTACTTCTGGCCCATTACTCTCTCCTTCCAGGCACTGGGGCTGTGTGGCAGCTCACTCCCAGCCTCCCCAGACATGTAGCCATTGCCTGGGAAACGTATCTTCTGCATTCTTTTCCAAGGAATACATAATCACCTTAAGACAAATTTTCAGGAACACGTTTTCTAAGAGGGAAACTTCTGTAAGACAAATGTTCTCCTACCTTTGTTTTCACAAGTGATTCATCAAACAACTACATCTTTGATGAAAGGAATGATCATGGACACATGGCTTTTGGTATCACAAACAGAACGACCTAAGGGTGATTCCCGCAAATCACATACCTTTGGCAGTAACAGGTTCCACCAATTCCTGAGGGTTCTCTTGTAGTTGTTTGAAACCAGATCAAGCTCTGTGATTCTACTAATTACCATTCTAGCTCCTAGGAAGTCAAGTTCATGGCTTACTAGTTTGTCTCATAAAAAACTTGATTGGTTTCTTTTTTTTTCTTTTTTTTTTCTCTTTCCATATTCATTTTTTTAAATTTATTTTTTACAAATAGTTTATTGTCAAACTTGATTGGTTTCTACCAAACATTGTGCTTTTCTGTGATGAAACTTGGCAGTGAAAACTGAGCAGATATCATGCAACTTCCTAGATTAACTCGCTAAATTTATTCTACTTCCAGTGAGAGGACTTTTTTCCACAATGGGGCTAACAGTGAAAAATACATGGCATGATGAGACCAAGAATAGCAGTCATTCTCAGGCATTTAAAAAAAAAATCAAAAGAAGGCAATCAAGAAAGGAGACAGTCAGGAAATCATTTCCCAAACCACTAGGACTTGCCCAAATATTTAGAAACATAGTGCACAGGTGGACGTGCAGTTGCTGAACAGTGTGATGTCCAAGTCTAACTGAATATTTAAGGACAGAGTTTCGAGCAACTCCACAAGAATGAGATTTGTACATGGAGCACACCGACATTTACACTGGAATAGCATGAGACTCCTAATCTGACAATCAGCCCAGCACACCTGGGGCGGGACAGGAGCCAGGCAGCAGTCACTCGGCAGCCATGCTCATAGCTTTACTGAGCAGCTGGTGGTCGGCTGGTGTAGGACTTGTGTGTATCAGCAGTACCATATTATCGCTCCAACTCCATTCCATTTATTTATAATAATGGTGATCACTGGCATCGATAGAATCTTGAGTTTCTGACAGCCATTGTGTCAATTAATTTATACTTATCAACGAGTCTCACATTGCCCCCTGGATAATTACATGAATATCATCACTATTGGTTCTTGCTAAAAATTCATTTTCTTATATGCATCCCAGATATGTTGCCTGAGAATATATGAGCTAAAAACCAATTCTGCATTTTAACCCGTGTACCAGTTGATTCTTATGCAGACTAAACTTTGAGAACCCTGGGTACATCCATTCATTAAATTACTACATCAACAAAATGACATGGGCCATATTATCCCTAAGTAAGGAAACCTATGAAGAAATAATGTAACCAAATTCAAACAATAAGCAAAAATATATTTAGTGATTTGGATACAAAATAAAAACCATAAATTAAAAAAGCTCATATTTAAATCCTTAAGTTTTATTTTTGTTTTTGTTTGTTTGACTTTGTGTGTGTGCTGCTCTGTGTTATGGATTAAATCTTAGCACTTTTATTGAAGTACTAATATGTGATATGATATTATAGAAAGGATATTGGATTGAAGATATATAAGAGGTACTGCACTTTTCCCCCTGAGTGGGGCACACACTTCTTACCTCACTGAGACAGAGCAAGTGCCGATCCACACATGTGAATAATCCACCAGCCTGGAAACGAATCAGGTTCAGAAGAAAGTCCTGTCCTGGAAACAGGAAGGCTGGGCTCTAGTCTGTGGAGCCAGAGCCCAAATGCAGGAGACAAAGTAGCATTGGAGGCAATGGCTAGTTCTTTGACTCGTTGTGGTAGAATGCCCAGGGATATGGCAGCTAGGGTGCCGGTTGTGTTTGTTGGCTGGAAAACAAGAAGACCATCATCTGTAGCAATCAACACTGGGCACATGGCCGTATTAGAGATGTGTCTTTCCAGGAATTTGAATGACAAAGGGTCAGGGGAGACACCAGCTCTAAACATGGGGGGGCGGTGAACTAAAGTCTACAAAAGTAGTGGCTTGCTGGGCACTTCTGAGACACTATGCTGGGCTGTCTGGAACAAAGGGAATTTGTCACCAGTAGCCCTTTCCAGGCAGAGACTTCAGACCAGACACTGGATCCTTTCATACATGGCATCATGACCAGCTCACAGACAAAGAGTAATTACAGAAGACTGTAATTATCTGGTGGCCACCGAAAGTGACTGAGCTGGATTGGAGTAGTAAATACAGTCATATGTGACAACGTCCATTTCATGGCTTCCAGCTCTTTGCCGGCTTAGTTCCCAGTTGCAGGTAGGACGCAGCCAAACCCTTGGGATCCGGAAGCTGAACAGCTTCTGCTAATGTGTAATATCATCTTTTTCCAGACAAGAGATAGAATTAAATAGAGGGAAATGAATTCCTTAGTCAAACCAAATAGGTTTTTGACTGTGGTGTAAATTCAAATTAGAAAGACCTAGCAAAAGGTAGCGGCTGCCTTTCAGTGTTGGTGTGCTTCTGCCATGAGGTTTTGTTCCTCTGGATGTAAGGGATAGGACAGGGGTTCACTTCAGTACCTAACACATCTGAGTGAGTCAGACTGAGGCAGTTCAAGCTTTGGAAAAGCAGCGATGCCCCTTTTTGTAATAATTGCATATTTCAGAACAGAAATGTGAAATATGGAAGAGATGGCACCTGATCTGTGTTTCATTAAACACATTTATTAAAAATCCTATACCTTGATTTGGTGACTTAGCGTTAATGTTTAAAGAATTACCTGCTGCCTTTGCCCAAATGCATAGCAGTGATGGAAAATATACAAGCAGAGAAAATTTAAAATACAGACGTGAACAACAACAACACAACAAGAATATCTACCATCAAGAATGAGAATCTGCAATGGCCTTTTTGTACTTTGAGCCCAATTTGCCAGATGTTAAAACTTATTATAAACTTATAATATCAAAACTTGTTATAAATAAACCAATGTGCTGTTGGAAAGGTATAGGCACGTAAAATATAAACATCCAGACTCAAACATAGGAGAGGCTTTGCATATCATACAAGAGATGCACTATCACTAATCTTCACCACATCCAATTCTCTTTGTGTTATAGTCACAGCAAAGTCTGTGATTTCTCTGCACTTTTGGTATTGGGCAGCACGTGCCACTGGGTTATGGCCAATGAAATATGAAGTGAAAGTCTATGGAAAATTCTCTAGTTCCTCTCTTCCACAGCTGTAGAACTCATGGATGGGCCTCTCCATCAATTTTTGAGGAGCATCTCCCTTGGAGAGCTAAGTGAAATCACAGATGCCTTTGTGTGAATGGGAAATACAGTTTTCATTATGTGAAAGCACAAAGATTGAGGAATTATTTGGTACCACAAGATGGTGGTTAATCAAATTTGATGGTTAATCAAATGAGATTGATTAGTAAATTTGTGCACGCATACATTTATAGAGACGGAGAGGGGGTAGGGCTGATATAGGGAAATCAGGCTCAACAGAACCCTGCGGTGATCATCCAACTAAAGATTTTAAGATTAAAAGGTGATGCCTGCCTTTCTGAATGGTTTGCATTAGAAAACATCTCCTTTTGTTCCCCAGGACATCCATAAAATCTCCCAAGTTTACAAGTGATTTGGCATGAATATAGAAAGAGCTAACCCTCATATGGTTGCCAAAATAATAAATATAAAAACCGTGTATATTGAAGCAGGAGCCTATCATTTGAAGCTGTTAAGAGGATTGAAATCCACTGGGCATTTGCAAAAAGCAGAGGTCCTTGCATTTCCTCAGGCCTCAGTGATGAGAGTTGAGGGAGAAGTTTGGAACAGTGTTTCTAGATCTCGAGGGACGGTTGAATTGTAGCTGGCAGTTAAGTTACTGAAATAAGACCACTGAGAGGGAAGATATCGGTTGTGTTCTTAAATGATTGATTCTGTAGCAACATAGTGACTTGGCCAAAGACCTTGTGTTTCTGCTGGCCGGGGACAGAATAAAGGCAAGAGCAAATGGAGCCAAAGCATAATTTGTTTTCTCTTGCCAGGTGATCTGCCCTCTGTGTCATGCCTGCAGCCATCCTAAGCCGACCATCTGTTCAGAGCAGATATTACAGTGTAGGGGTCAGGAGTTCATGGGAGAATATGGCTTTATGAGTTTATTTGGAAGATAATGTATCTTAATTGTTATTGATAACCTGTGTGTCTGTACTCACCATTCTTCTTTAGATATGTGTCTCTGAGTTATTTACATTTATATTGGTGTTTTCCAATCTGACTCTTTAATACCTGGATAGGGCATGAGAAGTTATCAGACAGGTTTTTCAGGAAATAAGCTACATAACATCTCATTTCCCGTAAGTTTTTGACAGTTTCAGCTGAAAATGATCCTGAACTGTCGAAATTTTTTTAAAGAATCAAGAAAGAAACTGGCAGTTTTGCTTTGGGTTGAGTTCCTTTGGAAAAATTAATTAATCAGTATTAAAAGTACAATTTGTTGTGATTAAGGAAAAGCACTTAGGTTATCTGGTTCTTGTCTTAATTTGACTTGTTAAAAAAGAATTAAAGGGAAGGGAAGGGAAGAAAGAAGACACATATTTAATTATGTTTATTTCTCACCTAGTCATTTGATTTTCAAAGAAAATTCCCATAGGCATAAAAAGCTTTAGACTCTATACACTGAATCATCAGTGTGAAATATCACTTCCTCTTTAACCGCTTTCACTAGTGGCAAACTTACATTGATCAATGCCTATCAATTTTGGGGAGTGCCTGGGAGGTTCAAGTTGATTAAGTGTACAACTCTTGATTTAGACTCAGGTCATGGTCCCACAGTTCTTGAATTCAAGTCCTGTGTCAGACTCTGCAATGACAGTGTAGAGCCTGCTTGGGATTCTTGCTTTCCCTCTCTCTCTCTGCCCTTCCCCTGCTTGTGCGCTCTCTTTCTCTCTCTCGCTCGCTCGCTCTCTGTCTCTCTCTCTCTCTCAAAATAAATAAACTTAAAAATAAATGGCTATCAGTTTTCTTTGACATGGAGTATACCCTTTGCATGGATAAATAAAACATTGGTGTCTCTTGTGTGTGTATAGGGCCATTTTTCCCTTTTCTGTTGTGTCACGATCTGGTTTTTAGATATGCCTTGTTTCATAGAGGCATGGCATGGATTTTCCAACATCATTAAAAAGTATCTATAATTTCAGAGAAGCCCTATCTGGACACACTGGAGATCTTAAATACTTACTTAAATCTAGTGACGGGAAAAAAAGCCTTATTTTTGGCCAATTGACTGATTCCTTTGATCTTTTATCTTGATATCACAGAAGACAGAAGAATCATGGTAAAGTTAGAATGATTTCTGTGAGAGATAAATCAGCAATTATTTTTATGATCTCAATAATATATTTAGAAATCTGTTTCTATCCCATTTTTATTTTTTTTTAATTTTTTAATTTATTTCTGAGAGAGAGAGAGATAGCGTAAGCAGGGGAGGGTCAGAGGGAGAGGGAAACACAGAATCTGAAGCAGGCTTCAGGCTCTGAGCTAGCCGTCAGCATAGAGCCCAACGTGGGGCTCAGACCCACGAACCTAGATCATGACCTGAGCCGAAGTCAGACGCTTAACTGTCTGAGCCATCCAGGCGCCCCTCTATCCCATTTTTAAAAAGTGACCCAGTAGTATTCCTACCACCAATTGAAAAAAATATCCGCTTGCTTTCATTTAAGAATCTAACATGAGGATCACTCCTTTTGGGGTCACATGTGATACCCCAGCTTATCATCACTCATCCTCCTCTAGATAGTATTGAACCAAAAGCTTTGAACTAAGTTTACATTAATTTGTTTTGAATATTAACTATGGTCTATGGTTTCCATTTATGATGTTTCCACATTTACAAAATTCCAATTTATGTGATTTCTTTCATATAACCTGACAATATGCACTCTGCTAATGATTATAAGGTTACCAATCGTCTGTCGTCTGTGACTTCCTTACTCATCATTTTCACGTTTATCTCTGTATTCAGAAAGATCATTAAAGTTAATTTAGTACAAATGGAGTTGAAAAGCAACTTTGCCAGGATATCTATGCATTCTTTTGATTAATCCACAACCCTCTTTTTCTTGTTTAGAGGAGCAATGTGTCTTTGGCTGGTATTCTAACAAGTCATTTTGATGATCATTCAGATCACATACACATAATTGCTAAAAAATCAAATGTCTGTCTTCTCTCACTTGTGACACTTCTCAGGGGGTCAGCGATAGCACAACGATAGAAAGTGTGGACTCAGCAGCTCGACTGCTGATACTTGAAGGTCAGCTACCACCTGTTACATCCTGGTCCTGAGCTGAGGCACCCAGTTTGCTGCACTCTGCTGTCTTCCTTTGTAACTCTTAGTAGACAGTTTGTTCTCTTTAGTGAATTAATAAATAAGAATGCCCCCCCAAAGAATTTTAATAGTATATTATGGAGTGACAATAAAATTTAGCAATGAGGCACTTCAAAGTGATCATTCCAGATGCAAAATATTAGATAATCTTTTCCTAGTTGGTTCAGCCATTTACAAGTATTGTACCAATGGAGAAAAGAAAAAAATAAAAAGATGTGAGGATTCAAATTTGTGGTTTAATTTTTATTTTTTAAGTTTAAATTATTTATTTTGAGAGAGAGAGAGGCGGGGGAGAGAGAGAGAGAGAGAGAGAGAGAAACATGCATTCGAGAATAGGGGAGAGGCAGAGACAGAGGGAGAGCCAGAATCCCAAGCAGGATCTGTGCTGTCAGCTTGATCCCGTGAACTGTGAGCTCATGACCTGAGCCAAAACCAAGAGTCTGTCACTTAACCACTGAGCCACCCAGGTGGCCCACAAATTTGTAGATTAAATGCATGGACTATTATCTCCAAATGTTCACATCTTCAATACAATTATGTCATCATGGAACCCTAACCTAACTTTTAAGACTAAATATCTGCAAAGATGTCTCAGTTTTCAAATTCTAATAAACTAAGCTTCATATAAATCAGCCAACAAATACAGTTGGAAGACCAGTAGGTGGAAGCCTCTTTATAGAAAGAAAAAGGAAATGAGGAGCCACAAGATAAGACAGATCTTCAAATGGCATTCAAACTACAGGAGAAATAAGGTGTACTAAAACACATAGTAATAAAAAGTAGCAAATATTTACCAAACTAATGATTAAAAAAAGAAACCTAGCCATAATGTTCCTACACTTTAAACATGGATCTTTAGTCTATTTGTATATTACTTTATATTATGTTATCTTATGTATTTATATAATTTTATGTATTTTTAAATATATATTTATACATCACTTTCCATTATATATGTGAATACTTTATATTTTATTGTATTATATTATAAGCTTATATCATAATTATACATTTTTATTATAATTATATGTTATGTAATTTAATAATTATATAATGGGTAATAGTATACGTTTATTACAAGTATATTACATTGCAAATATATATGTACTTCCATAATTTTGTATTATATTACTTTCTATATTTATATATTTATAAATATATGTTTATATATTTTATATATGTGCATATTTTTCTTATTAATTCACTGATGGATTCTCAAAAGATTTATTGAAACTCAGAAGATTCATTGCATTGTCTTCAAAAGACATCGTTCAACAGATCTGGATTCAAATCTAGTTCTGCTGCTTGGGAACTCTCTTACAGGCAGAGTGCCTTGACCTCATTTCCTCCTCTGGAAGGGGATGGTAACAATAAACGCTCAGAGCTGATCAGATCTGGAAATAAGACACTGCTTGGCCCATCACAGCAATTCGGCGGATACCCTCACAATGTCGCAGGTGTCATGACGGACCGTTGCCATTTTGGGGTGAATGACTGCTTGTGGAACACTCGGTTACATATATTTAAGTATTAGTGAAAACAGGCCAACTTCGCCTGTGGTGCTCAGTAGATTTTTTTTTTTTTTTTTGACATTCTTATTTTATTTTAACTCAGTAGATTTTTTAACCTTTGCGGGATAAGGAAACACTGCTGCCTTCCTCGGAGCGCCACTCAGCACTGTTCGCGAGTGGAGATGCTGTTCCACAAATCTGCACCTGTAAGCTCTCCTGGTGAGTTGATAGTCCTTGAAGTCCCTCCAGAGCGTCTCAGAGCAAATGCGTGTGCCTGTGCGTGTATACGTGCGTCACACAGTCTATCACAGATTTGGAGAAAATGCCTTCAGTTGTCTTTGAAAGATGCCGTAGCAGACAGACTGAAACCCATCTGTTAACAGTAGTAATGAACTTCCTTAGGACCTGTCCTTGGAAATTTGGCACTCATGGTTTGTATACTTATTCTGGAGGAGAATCTTGAACGGGGTTTGGAATGAGGGAGCAGGAATTTAGGCTGCCAGTGAGATGGTGTGGAAATACAGAGTTGGTAGAAATTTGTCTTCACTTCACATTTAAAAATACATTTTTTTAGTTGTAATATCAGTATTGGTATTTTATTTTTTTATTTTATTAGTTTTCTTTTACAAATAGTTTATTGTCAAGCTGGTTTCCATATAACACCCAGTGCTCATCCCCACAAGTGCCCCTCTCCGTGCCCATCCTCCCTCCCCCCCCCCACATCCATCAATCCTCAGTTTTTGTCAGCATTC